>NC_056725.1:320848644-320886144 GCF_019279795.1 Protopterus annectens
GTTAGGTGTATGTTCGACTCCCAGCCCTGCCAAGTGTGTGTGTGTGTGTGTGTGTGTGTGTGTGTGTTTCCAGCTGCATGACAACAGTACATTGCTTTTACAGTATTCACTCTCCATAACATCCGTGCAGCGTCTTTGCCTTTGATGCTGCTGTCTGCAGGCTAGACGTGTGCCTGTGTGAATCATGTGATCCACTGATCACGGTAGCGTGTTTTGTAACTGTGTGATACTGTCGTGTGGTCCAGTGCTTACGTTTATGTTCTGCTCCCAACCCTGCCACGTGTGTGTGTGTGTGTGTGTGTGTGTGTGTGTGTGTGTGTGTGTGTGTGTGTATCTATCTACATATATATATATATATATATATATATATATATATATATATATATATATATATATATCATGTATATTGTATATAGATATGTATGTTGGGATTATCACTCTTGACTCTGCTGCATTGTCTGTACGTGAGCACCATGGATGTATGTACATCTGCTATGGCTCTGTGATAGTGCACATACTGTGTGCTGTAGTAATCGTGGGTTATACATGTGCAGAGACCGGTTATTGTGTTGCTGGGTATTACACGGGCTTTGGTAACAATGTTAGTGCAGCACGTTTGACTGGTCATATGCAGATCTCGGCAACAGTCAGCAGTGGTTATTACATTGGAGTGTGAGTATGGCTCATATCCGTCTGTAGTAACTGTCAATTCTATGCACCTCAGGTTAACATTACAGACGCACGTTTATCCACAGGTTGTGGTACAGATCCCAGGACTGTATGTGTAGACATTGACAGGTGCAGGACTGAGTTGTGTTGGCTGCATGGAGGGGTGTCCATGGCCAGTAATGGGGATCTCTACAGCCTGGCAGGTACGGTCTGTGACTGTCCCACAACCTCCTGTATACACACACACTTACCACAAACAGCTACGGCTATCACATACACACACCCATTGCACCACCATTGGGCCATGCAATAGCTGTTGTCCCTCACACACACACACCTACGTGTACATTGGATGGCTCTATGACAGCTCTGGACATGTTAACACCACACCCTGTGCATATGATGTCACCTGTGCCACCACCTGTGATGTGTAATATTGATGCAGGATCTGACTAACCTGGTGCTGCTGCACACGGTGGCTTTATTCCACTGTATTGATGTTAGCATGCTGTTAACACACAGTGTGTTACTTCCAGGTGTACTTCAGCAGGCATGATGCATTGTAGCTATGACCATCACTGTAGCATAGTTTACAGCACTGTTACTTCTGATGATGTAGTCTCCATCCATGTGCCATTTCACTGATGTGTGTAGTATTGGCAACATGTGTGTCTGTGTGTGCAATACGTGTGTGATGTGTGTAGTACACATGTATACATGCTTACAAACGCATACACGACATTACATGGGCTTCACCATTCATACACTAGCTTACTTGTTCTTCCACACGCGCACACAGGCTAACACGTGCGCACACATACTTACTCGGGCTTACTGGTGCGCATGGGCGCAGACACACTGTGGGCAGGTTTGCAGGTCACATCGGTGGTATCCATGGCATACGCCGTCAGTCTCCTGACATTCCCTAGGATAGCTCATGACACGTCTCTTCCACTGAGTGCTGACAGCACACATGTGACACTGTTCCGGTGAGGTTACAGTGTTTTGTACATACACACTCATGTTGTCACCTATCTTCTACTCTAATAGTCCCCTTAACCTACACTACATGGTAGAGGCTTGGCCCATATGGCATGACATGTTGTGATTCACTATCCTCAGCCTCACTTGCCTCACACTGCCTTCAAATGCTTTGTTACATCTCTGACAGAGCGCTTCCACACATACGTACCAGTACGCAGTAGCCATGTTGTCTCCAGCTTGCCATTCATCTGCATGGCGTACTAACATCTAAGTAAACCTACATTTTGTATGTATATTATCCATATGTCTTGTTTTGAAGGGCAGCGCGTTCTCGTGGCACTGCGCTACGCTTCCATACAAGGGATCGGGGGAGGACAACTACTGGTTCATTGATATCCAATGGACAAAGCCGCCACTGGCCTTGGACTTGGACATTGGCATGCTTCTTTGACTGTATTCATACTGTATTTGCAGCTGTCATTGCTCTGTTTAGCAACATGCAAAACGTTAGTCGCATAACATCCGGGTACATTTCTGCACATAACTCTGCTCTTGCACGGACAGCTTACTGTTTCATGTATCGCGTAATTACCATTACATCATTTGCATAGCTTACACATACAAATGGGGTATGTTGCAAATCCCAACATTGTCCGTGCAATGTTCGTGTTACGGGTGGTCTTGCACGCCCCTGCAGGTGTTTGCTGAATAGCCTGGCAGTCATCTTTCCTTGCTGTACTCTCACTCAATCCATACACGCCGGAGGCTTCATGTATCATGGCCTAGGCTTTGCTGTGTGCTATGTCTATTTGTGGTGTATGCATGGCTGTGGGTATGTCTCACTGTCATCATTGGTAAAGGTGACACCCTATAGGTACTTCCTGTAGACTGCTGTGGCATTTGACATGTCAGCGCATACCTGCGGATGAACTTCCTACTGCAGCGCTTTTCATATCTTCTGAGTTATCTTGCAATTGATAATGCTGTTTCCTCAGACATGTATCTGTTTCAGATCATACCTATCAATCTTCTAGTGCAAAACATCTGTACAAAGCCTAACATGATGTGGGGACAGATAGGGGCAGATTCTACATATTGCTCTTACAAACGTAGATAGTTGACAGTATTATAGGTTTTGCATTAGTATGACCTTTCTGAGGGATTTGGGGTCTTAAACACATATGTTTATCATTATTTAATGATGTCAGTTCTCAGGTATTTGGCAGACAGGTACAGATTGTGAGAGGAACACACCACACATATGAGGCATACATCTGCACATTCGTACAGTTGCGAGGTATGTTTCTGATACTGGACATCAATTTCCTTACGCCAATACACACAATACATGGCGCCAACACAGGCCAGTTACCATTACATTCCTATTGCAGGACACACCCACCCACTGGGTTATATTCCCCACACAGGCCAACAGGTGCTTATCCACACTAATTATTCCATCATGTACCTTATGTGTACGCCGGTATTTGCGCTTTCTGTCAGTGGCAGAGCTCATGTACAAGTATGGAGGACTGGACACTGTATCGGTGACACTGCATGACACCCTGAGGGACACATGTCTTTTGAGTCTATTAACCTTGCACATTGACTTTCACAGGCCATACATTGTAATTCACATTTGTGGACAAACATGCTTATGACTTGTACATGTTTTGTCATTTGTCCTGACGTCTTTCTTCTCACCTGTCCACCTAGTATCACTAGTTCTGTGCATTTCATTAGGACGGGTTATCTTCATACCTCTCACCTGTACACATTATGGGTATACACCCTGGGGTTTGACCTATGATTCTGTTACATTTGTCATGATAATGTGCCTTTCTGGTAGATTGCTGGCAAGCCATGACGGACTGTGCAGTTAGGTAATCATGACTGACATTTCTATTTCATGATTACTATCTCTCATAACATTCGTATTCCTGACTACGCAATTATTCTATCAACGGTCTGACTTTGTCTGAGGTATATTTAATATAGTCCTTATTTGTCTGTCATGTACTATGCCTTAGTCCAGCTGTCCTATTCTGACATTCTGGCAGTTATGGTTACCATTTTAGTCGTATGCGTGTCCATCCATGATAATTGCCTACATGACACTAATATAGGTCCCTACGTCTTCCCCCAATGGCTTACACAATATCCAGTAGATGGGTTGCACCTTTTTGGAGAATGTAGGCTTGTGCTATACCCACATAGGTATATTGATCACTCCCATGGGGCGTACCTAATAGATCTGTGCCAACCAACACCTTGGCCCAATTCTGCATACCCATGATTCCCATACCTGGCACACCTCCACAGTACCCATTAAACATGTTTAATGTGAGCGATAATAAAGTGTGAGGACACTTCTGAGCACTCCCCACTCTGCGGATATCAGCTCGTACGTCATACATTCAATCGACCCATGTGTTATTACCATTGCACCTGCTACTGTTGCATGTACACCTATATCGTAGTTGCAGGTGTGACTTCTTTTGCATCAATGATGGTTGGCACTTCGTACAGGATCAATTTTTGGGGTCCTGCAAAGGACACCTATATTCATGTTTAATGTGTAGAACTTGCAGGCCCTGTCACACTGGTACTTTCCGGGCAATGGTTTGGAAACCATTGGTGTATTCTCCTTTCATGCATGTCTGTCTGTCTATCCATATTAGCTATACTGTGACCTATTTATATACGTGTTATATGTACAGGGACATATGTTTGTTGTGTATATATCTATTCATGTATCGTGTGTGTATAGATTTATATATGTACATATATACATATGTCTGTACATTCCTCATCTCGTAATTTGCTTTGGATTATGTCTGTGGATATATGTGTATATATATCTCCATATCATACCTTTCAACTGTACAGATTTCCGCTGCATGTACAGCTGTTTGCCTCTTATCTTTGGTCCGTTTTTCATAATCTTGTGTCTATCTGGAAAGTTAGTGGCATATCATTAAAGACTGACGTTGGTAAATAATGACAAACATTTCAGGTTACGACTTCATACCCTTCAGAGAATCCATGCTAGTGACACACCTGTTATTCTATCCACTTTCTATGTTTGTTAGGGCAATATCTGGGGATTGTCCCTATTTGTACCAGTTGTTGTCATGGCTTTGTCTTGTTTCGTACTTTACAGGTTTAACAGGTATGAGCCATGTACATAGAACGTGGGGAAAACACCATTCATTTTCTATTCTGTGAGTGGATTACATACGCGCAGGTGCACTTGCATATCCTTATTGTGGGTTACACGTGTTTCCTAGATAATTGTGCTTCAGTGAACTTTCATAATTCTGACCGTAACAGTTACATATCTGTATTACAGTTTACGGACTACTGCGAAACACACGTTCACCTTTACATATTTAAATGTGTGTACTGCACAAATGCTTTCATTACACTTTCAGGTTATTTGTGCAGTGGTCGTAGGTCAACCGGGACTTCATTCACATTGGCCGGATACCGGAACCAGTATTCTATTGGTGTTTTCCCTCATTGATATGCATACCCATAGTACTTAGCTACATCAACATACCCCTCACCGCTTCACCTATGACACAGGCATCCATTCTCCTGCTGGGAAAAAGGCGGTACTACATATTACACATTCCCTATTGCCTACTGCTGTGGAGTCCGGCTGCATTGTTAATCACTCCGAGGATATGCAGAACACCAAGTCATATAGTCCAGCCACATACAGGTCTTTGATTGTCAGGGTGTTCATGTGATGATCTGGGTTTAGGCTTGTCCACCTGCTGAGGTCAAATGTCAGACGAAGCATATGGACAGGGATTATCTCCCTATTTTGAAGTTTTACCTGTGTTTATAGACGCAGGTGTTTGGGCACCTGTCAGCAGCTTATTCTGTTTGCATTACATATTATGGGTGGGGTTGTTATAGTCCATACTCCACGATGAGGGGTGTTCCCATTCACATTTGACTATTACCTGTATACAGTCATATGGGGATTATTATTTTTGGACATGAAGTGACTGCAGGTATGCAGTTGTACATTACACAAGTGTGAAGGGCTGTTCCTCTAAATATGTACAGAACATTCCTCTCAACCTCTTAGAGCACCGAACCTGCGCAAAGCCTACATGATGGGGGGACAATTAGGGACACATTTTAACAATTGCTCTTACAAGCTTAGAACGTTGATAGAATGCTAGGTTTTGCATTAGCATGACTTTTGTGCAGGTTGTGGAGTCTTATACTCAGGATATTTCTCATTATTTAGTGATGTCAATCCTCAGCTATTTACCACACTGGTGCAGATTGTCGGAGGCACACACCAACACTATGGGGCGAACCTGTAGTCATTCTTAGGGTTGCCACTTTTTTGACTGCCCAAAGTGGGACGTGTTCTGTAGAGATGTCAGATTTTCCAGGAAAAAACATACCTACAGCCATGCATAGTACTGAACTTTAACCTTTTTTGTACATATAATAGCTTATTCTAGTAACATTTGAATTGCTTATGCTACTTCACATAACATATTGAGGATTCATATATAAAATAACCATTTTATGCGACTATTAAAGTAAATTAGGAAATAAACTCTCAGGGCATTTGCTATGTGTTGATTTTTTTCACAGGACACAACTGCCTACAGAGGGATTGTTACTCGCAAAGTGGGACAGGTGGTGACCCTAGTCATTCTGCGAATATCCGGACAGTTGAGTGGTATGGCACAGACCTCTGTAATACGCTGTTGTGTTCTGGCACAGCAGTAGCTCATCATTAAAGACTGCAGTCGGAACGTGCTGTCAGACAGTTGGGTTTCAGACTTCATACTCCAGACATTAATGCCAATGTGCAAACTGTTATTCTATCAAATTCTATGTTTCTAAGAGATATGTTTACAGACTGTTCCTGATTTTAGACCTTTGTCTCACTTATATTCACGGCTCTGTCCAGATATCTTGCTCACACAGGTTGACAGGTATGGTCAGTCACGACTGCACACAGTCAGTATCCCTCACACTTGATCAGGGTTGACCTGTTTACATAGTGTCTTCCTCGCTCTCATGCCGTTTTCCACTTTGCAAATGTGTGCATTATATTCTCCCTCCTATTCGTGTCTGGACATGTGCGTCACGGGAAGGTATTTTATCCTGGGTGGTAGGTTATGCATGCCTACTTAGGGCTGGACAGTGTCATGGACCTCCACTGCATGTTCTGACTTGTGTCCAGATATCTACTGGATTGGACATCATGTCATCATACCCATTCTACTATTTACACAAGTTGGTCATCCCGTGAGGGATATCCCAAAAATTGGTCAAAACCAAAACAAGTTAGATAACGAAGATTTTTGTGGCTGCATGTAAACGTGCAGGGGGTTTTACCTGCAGGGGATACATGGTTTGCAATCCTGACACTGCCTAGGGTGACAATACCTACTACATATGCATAGGGGTCACTGTGTGTAGCTGTTTCTGCAACAAACCAGTGGACCAAGTACGGCTGGATTTGGTGGACGTTCTGGTATGGTGGCAGGTTGTGTGTTGTGGAGGGTATGCTGGGTAGGCTATTATGCATCCAGGTGTGTTGCATTTGTTATGGCCAGTTCCATCAGGACCCATCTGTGGGTATGTGACGGTGCCGTATCTATACATTTGTCTCGCATATTTCCATATTCATATGTTTGTGAGATTGTGTTCTACACTATGGCCTGTCTGCTTGTCTTGCAGCTGTTTCTACATGAGGTTGTGTTTCTTTCCACTTCACCCGCTGCCCCCTCATACACCTCCGGTTCACCTTTTCTGCATACAACACAAGTATCACCTTTGAGGAATTTACCATTAAACACACACCCCTCACACGTGAATTACTCACACCCCATAGAGCACTACTTTGGTTGTTGGCCCATGACACGGCCAGAGTTACACATTGACTACCCTACATGTGTCAGGTACCTTTATGGTTGTGTGGACTACCCTGCCATGTTTGCTTTCCATATGCTATACCTCACGAACATAGGTACACGCCCTTACTTCACTTTCATTACTTGGTTGGTGTATCCGGGTACTACCCGTTCGACTGTGTCACATACACATTCAGATTATACAGCTGACTTCCGGATTTTGCCAGCCTGTTCTACTCATTGGTAGGATGGCACCTTTTCTTATGTCCAAGCTATTGCTTACACATGTCTGACCGTTGTGGACATTGCCTCCCCACAGTCAACGGTTGTGTTTCCATCTTTTCAATTGGCCACAGTGTGACATAGGGTTACCACCTGTCCCACTTTGTGAGGGACAGTCCCTCTTTGGGCAGTTGTGTCCTGACATGTAATTGTCAACATGGCAAATGTCCTGAGATTTTAAGACTAACATATTTCTTATATTTTATGTGATAGTTGCATTAAACAGTTAATTCTGTATCTGAAATACCTGACTGTTATGAGAAACAGAATAAGCAACTAAAATGCTACAGGAATACACTTTTCTGTAGGCAAAACAGTTATGTTCAGTCCTTTGTACTGGCCATGGGTATGTGTCGGCCTGTACAGTCTGATGTCTGTACCAAGCATGTCCCACTTTGGCCATTTGTAAGGGTGGCAACCCTACTGTGACAGTTGCGGTGAACACAGCATATTTTACAGGCCGACACATACCCAAGGTCAGTACGGCAGATAGAACTTACAATTCTTGCCTATATCTAAGCTTATTCTTGTAGCATTTTGGTATCTTATTCTGTTTGTTATGACATTTATGTATTATACGTCCAGTGAAATATGTTTAATGCAACTATTGCATGACGTCTACGGAGGAATTATGTCCTATATTCTCTGGACATTTGCCAGTTTTACATGTTTGTGTCAGGACACATCTGCCCACAAAGGGACTGTCGCTCGCAAAGTGGGACAGGTGGTAATCTTGGTCGACGGTACGGATCATACTGTTCCTTTCGGCCTACATGTGTCCGTGTTGTTATGGCTCATTTATATGCTCCTTCTGTTTCGTTTACATGCGTATGCTATTTCCTATCACATTTGGTATGTGAAATACGGACATACCTTTTGTATGTAACTATTACATGGCTTGTGGGATATGATTCAGACATACGGTCACTACCTATATCTACATTTCTCCTCGTGTATTTTGTTATGGACACATCTGCACAGCTATGTTCCCTGCCTCAAATTATGGGTCAGCTGGTGACCCTCTCCATTGGACTGGATGTATCTACTTGCGGCACGCTAACATCTGATACGTTTCACTTCCACATGGTATAGCTATCAACACTACGTTGGACTACAGGCACACGGTTTTCCTGTCATTTGTTCATGGGTAGGGACCCATTATTCCCTACTGTGCATTTGTGTTTGACTCTTCATTTTCTGTTCACAGGGACTCTGCTTTGCATATGTTTCAGTCTCCACAGACACTGATAGGTACGATTACTATTGCTGGTGGAATATAATATTCAGCAGTTTAGGTTGCTCCTCGGAAGCCGACATTGACACGTCTCCCTGCGCAACTTCGATACGCCCCTTGCACTCGCGCACGTTTCCTATGCACGTGGCTGTGGCAGCTGCGCGCCTTCATTAATATGCATATGGCGCGTCTACTCCACATCTACGCCGCACGGCCGGCGCAAGCCTTACGCCGGACTTGCGCCGAGCTTCATGAATCCAGGGGTTTGTCTTGAGCTTAGGGATGGATAGTATACATGTGTTGTTAGTGGATAAATAAAAGTAGGCTTATTGTCTTGAGTGTATGTGTTTGAAAGACTGGTAAAGTGGAACTTGACTGATGATAAGAGCTAGGGTAAAAAGAAATGAAAGCACTACTTGGAGGAGAATCATAATCTGTCTTTTTAATATATTGTTTTTCTGGGATGTTGGAGAGAGGAAAGGGGGAGTGGGAAGTCATGGAGCTGAAGGGAAATATGTATGTTTATATTCATATATGCCTGTGTGTATTTGTGTATCTGCAAGCATTTGCACAATATATGTATTGCAAAGATATAAATACACAGATAACACATGCACACACACACACACACACACACACACACACACACACACACACGCACTCACAGGCACACACACACACACACACACACACACACACACACACACACACACACACACACACACACACACACAAAAGCATACACACATGATTTGTGATAATACAAATATCATGTATTGTAGCCTTAGAGTATTAGTGGAATCATGAAAATAACTGCTTACTTTTCAAACAATAGAAGATATTTCATGTATCACATAAACTGAAATGTCATATATTCCATTTCCCCGTTTTATCATTTGAAATTCTTTCCCATCCATTTCAGTGAGATGCATTGTTTATCTTATTTACATAGAATACCTCATGAACAGGATTTTACATAGTTTGTCATAAACTTTTTATGAGCAGTGTGAGTGGTTTTTATATGTTTTTATAATATTATTTACTGATGCTTGTCTAGTAAAGGTGATGCTGAAATATACTATTTCTATACTTTAGACATATTAAGTGTGTTGAATCATAGCAATTAGTTTAAAATAAATTTCATTGCTCTGACAGTCTAGTACGGGTTATGTTAAAATACATCTGCTGCATAATTTAGATATGTGCTAAGTTTATTTTTTCTAAATCAAAGTTATTAAGTTAAAATAGATTTCATAAAAGGGACACAGTCTAGTAAAGGGTTGTATTGAAACATGCCATTATATAGTTGAGGTGTGCCAAGTGTTTTTTTTCTGAAACATAGTTATTACTTTAAAATATTTTGTATGACATTCAAAGTAGATTATATTCATGTGTATCTATACACAAAAAAAAAAAGAAGCAAAGTTGGCTGTCCCACATTGTATGCAAAAACATAATTTGTTTGTGAGTGGAGAAATCAGTCCAGTTTTGCTTGTAACATAATGCTGGGTTATGGACCTCAGGGACCTGGAGCTGAACATTCTAGAATACTGTATATTTGACATGATAATGGCACGTAATTTCAAACTGAGCTGGAAGAGGAAGCAGCAGGGCCTTCTCCATACATGTCATGTGGGTATAAAACTGAAGTTCCATTAACCTCCTTGTTAATATAGTCCTATCAATACTCTTCTCAGATTGTCTAGGCACTGCATTTATATGTTCTTATTTCATTTTAACTTTTTCATTTTGTTTTGCTATATTTCACTCTCATGATGTTCATTTACGTGAGAAACTATTTATATATAGTATAGACTGAATTCAGAAACAGGCCAGGTTGCTAGCATAAGGCTGTCACAAATCTGGCCTTTTAGTATTATCAAGGAAATCAGCGATTTAGAGATAATTAGCCACAATGAGAACAACCTTAATATCTACTGATATGCATGTCTCTTGAGTCACTCTGTGAATACCTCAGACACTAACAGGCCTTTTCTGTCACCCTTGTGGTATTCATTGCTTGTGGACAATGTCTTGCGTTAACATATCCATGCACACACACACACCTGACACCATTCATACTTCTTTATAAAATCACTCATGCACACATCCACTCTGCGTCTCATCATTATATTCCTGCTAAACTCCCCAGCACTTTCCTACTAATGCAAACTCACTCATTTGAAATAATGAGTAAACGTGAGCTCTTGACAGACTTAATTATTGCAGCTGGTCAGAAAGGATTTACACATTCCTCAGCTGTGTAAATCATTTACTGCAGGTATTTCTGGAGAGAGACAAGGCTAATTAATATATGACACTATTCCAGAATACCTCATTTGCATTTAAGGTAGGTCAGAGAAACAGCCCTTCACCGTGTTACATTTCTTTGAAGTAAAGCACTGTGGAAGGCCTCTCTCTGAAAAAGACAGAGCTATTCCCAATGGTAAAAAGCGCTTATCAATGTTAGTACTAGTACCCGAATTCCAACCTATGATGCATATTTTATGTGTGATGAATTTAAAACAGTTTTTTTCCTTTAAATGTGAATGAAGCAGAATTACTGTGATTGCCTATGGTGTTTGAGTGGCTAGTTATGCACAAAAGATGGTGATGAATTTTGATGATTTGTGTAGAAGATAATCCATATACCCCACAGTTCATAACCGATGTTTAGCTAATTGTGGAATCCATATAAAGGATGTGATAAAAGAAGATGTCTGTATACTATGCAGATTTATTTTGTCTATTACTACTATTGTAGCAGCTTTAAACTTTAAAAGCTTATCTACGTATTTTGTGTGTCATTAATAATTTATCTATACTCAAGGACTACAACCAATGTTAATAAAACTATTTTGTACACAGCTTATGAATGCTACTCATTAAAAGCTAACATAAATGTTTCGTAGCACACACAAAATGCATAAGTATAAACACTTAGAATGTTTGGTCGAACTTAAAACAGTCCTTCTAAATCTAAATATATGCTTAGGTTTGAAGTAAACATTTAAAAAGTTAAATATGGACCATATTTTCCATTTCCTCTAAAATAAAAAGGTAACACTATATGCACTGTGTACACAAAATATAGGAGCACCTCCCAAAAGACAATACTGCATAAATCTATGCAACAGAAATACATTTTTTTGTAATTGTATGTAATTTGTGAATATTGATATGATTTATACAGAACTGTATGTTACATACTGAGCTTCAAGAATGTAACCACATCATACCCTGCTGGAATATAGAAGATTAACTTACAAGACTTCAAGAAAATAAGTTGAAATGAAGTGCTTTATGATTTGCTTTAAAAGTTAGTTTCATTGCAGCAAGAAGATAGGATGTCTAGAGAAAGAAGGTTTTTCTATTATCTTGGAGAGAAGTACTTACTATGTTTAAAATGTAAAGTGTTTAATTGTTTTACAACTTCCAGTTCTGGGCAAACTTGTGAGAGATATGTACTTCTCACACTGAAATGTTAAAATTCTGTTAGTATCTGTTAGCCTGGGAACTGAAGGCAGGTGACAAAGAGTGATGTCATCCAAGCTGACCCAGCAGTGATGTCAGATAGTAATTTAAGAACTCTCTCAGAGAAACACTGTGCATTTTGTATTTGTCTTTATATCTGACAACATTCACTCATCATCATCAGCACTACATCTGCACTTGCCTTGCTAATAGTAAGTAACCAGAGTACAGTAATTTCTCTTAGATATAAATAGGAATATAATAAAGATCAGTTTAGATGTTTTCTGCATTTATTTGAGACTGTCCTGCAATGTTGTTTTAAAATATTTCCTGTGATTCTGAACTCTGAAGTAACTGTGTTGATTGAGTATTGTCTTATTCTTTTATTATTTATTATTAAATATATTTAAACCTATCTTTGTGGCTGATATTTGTGATACACATTTAAGCTCTTAGTGTACTTGCATATGTATTTGGTGACACTCTACAGGCCACTCTTAAATAGCCTTGCTCTTGCTCACACTTACCATTTGGATAATAGTAACAATACGCAGTAGGTTTGGTCACCCTTTGTAAGCATCTTCTGGTAGCTGATAAGGAAGGGTTGGTAGCAATGATAACTACCTTATAGTCTGGGCAGAAGAGGGCATAGCTAGTAAACCTGGGCCAGCCTACCCCAGGTGCGTGTGTGTGTGTTTGTATATAAATCAAAGTGTATGTGTTAGTTATTTGGGCAGGGGCACAAAGCACTGGTTGGATAGAGAGGGTGCTGGAGGTCTTGGCTTGACCTCTCAACTGAGATCTTAATCCTATAGCTGTGCCAGTGGGGAGTCTTATTGGGGATCTGGAGAAAGAGGGAGAGACCAGCTCCCAGACTGACTGTGATCTATGTGTCCTCTTAAGGGAAATTGTACTTTATTATGTGTATACTTGTCATCCTGCCATTGTGTACGTACCTCACATTTGCCAATGGTGAGGATTGAGGCTCCTTGATTACTGGGCCAGTGCAGGGGCATCACAGTATTGTTATTATTAGCTGTGACACAGTTAATATTTACAAGGAGGCAAGGTAAGCTAGTAGTGAGTGATGTTGTGAAAGATTATATTAAAAATTCTGAAGATGCATGGATTTGGTGACATAATTTGTGGGTTTAATAAGAATATTTCTTGTAATATCATGCATTAATGGATGTCTGTGGAATAACATTAGCATTAATCTAAATATGTGTTTTAGCACCATTATTTTTTTGAGTTGACAGTTAATGTAGTTTTTGTAGAGATTAATAATTACATGAAAAGTTTGCAGTTCAACACATTGAAAAAATATATATTATTCCTGCTATGTTGATCATTATTCCTGCTATGTTGATTTACAGTGTTTAATATATGTTGTGTTTGAACCGAGGTGGGGTTGTCACACAGGATTATGAGTTTCTTATACTGGGTATGAGTTAGGCTTCAGTTGAATAGAAGTAAAAATGAATAGTTTACGGTTTTTTGTATGAAACTGGAAAATATAGTTTACTATCAAACAAAAAGATCCCTTAGGATTTACTTATAGTATCTGAAAGGTGTGAGTGGTGTGAGAGGAGACATTTTACATAAATAAGAGGTATTACAAGAATATAAAAGGGTAACCCATGCCTTTTAGAAAAAAACAACACATATACTCAATTTCAATGTTACTCAGTAAAGTTATTTATTATGTACGTTTTCCCTTTCTGTGAAAAGACTTGAAGCTGAATTGAAGTGTCTCACATTTTCAGTTATATGAGGTTCTTGTTTGAACCAATACAGGGGGTTGGTATACACAGAAGAAGCAAATGGTAACCTGCATATAATTCTGTCATTTTGGCTAGCTCTTAAGCTGGAGACAAGTTGTCTAAAGCACAGGGAACACACAATGTATGCAGTTATTTGCTGCCAGTTGTGTGGTTGCTTAAAGCTGGAAATTTGTTTAGTGAGTAGAAAATATATGCAATTTTTAACTGACAGAAATTCAGGAAATTTTTGATACACTATTATAGCATAGTTTTAGTTTGCTTATAAGTTTTTTTTAGACTGGTTAGGATGGAGGAGGTCTAGGAGTAGGAGGGACTGAATTAGCTGGTTTTGTGTATGAGAGGCCTAATGTTTTTCATTTTGTAACTCACTAAGTTCTTGGTTAGACTTAGGTACAGTGTGGGTGATATGAAGGAGAAATTTAAGTTGGTGGTCTGTAATAACCTATAAGAGCATTGTATGCTTGATTTGTTCCAGAATGGTCTTGTTTGCTCATATTATATTTAATTGAACTGTAACATTAAATGTTATTTAATTTTAAGTAGCATTATTTTGTTTTTAGGATTAAGTTTTTTGTTGGCGTTCTGTAAGTCAGCTGTATATTGAATGATAGTTCCCTGCTCCATTTATGTGCATATCATTGGGACACATGCAAAATAAAATGGGACCAAGGATAGATCTTTGAGGCACACTGAAAGAGGTAAGGACAATGCTAGAGTATGTATCTTTCTATTTGACAGTGAAGTAGTTTTTGAAATAGTTAAGAAATATATCACGTGTTAAGTTGGATTAGCCTGATAAGAAGCGTTAGATGGGATAGGGTGTCAACAGCTTTAGATAGATTCTAGAAAATAGTTGCAGCCATTGTTCTGATATTGACTTGAGAATGGATTGTGTTTAGATAGGACTGTAATGCTGTGTTAGGGCTATAGCCTTATCAAAGCTATGCTCATTTGGAGTGAGTAGATTTTTCTTAGTTTGGTGCAACAGGAATTACTTATTGCTGCACTCTGTGCTAGTATGTTTGAGATAAGGGGTAGGATATCTTTAGGTTAGTCATGTTATATTGTACATTGGTTTACTAATATTGATAGTGTTTGTATTACATAGTATTGAGAAGTTTAGAGATAATCAGGGGAAGAAAATCTGTTGCTGCTGCTGTATGTTTTAGCATAAGAAGGTGATTTTGTAGAAGCTATTCGGATTGGTTGCAGAGAAAAAGTACCTGGAGTGGTCCCCTGTGACATATTAGGAGGCTTTTTAAATTTGGTGATGCAGTAGTAATCCTGCACTTTGAATAAAGTGGGAATATATTCCGCTGTGCTATATTTTCTTTCATTAAGTGTAGAATTTTGTTGCATTTTTTTCTCTCTCTGGTTTTATTAATTTGTTGATGGTGCCGCATGAGATTTTTGAGTTTTATATTTAGAGGTTTGCAGGTTGCAGAAATCGTGTTTCTTTTGTGTCTAAATTAAAAAGTCTTTATTTTTTTTCTTGAGTGATCTGTGTTTTGCAAAACTGATGAAGTTTATTGTGATTTCTAAGCTTTTCAGGCCTTATTTCTTTTTGTCATGGCTTGTTTAGTGGCAGACGTTATCCATGGAACAGAAGATGTATTAATTTTCTTTTTGTATATTGATGCCATAGAATTAATGATGTTTAGAAAGATTCCATTCATATATTTTAAGGTGCCATCCTGTGCTATAAATTTTAATGGGTGCCAGTTCCATTATTATTATAGCAAAGAGTTAATGAAAATATTTTTGTAGGTCTTTTCCAAATAAAGGTGGTAGCTCTAGCAAGTTTTCATTATGCCCAAATTAGTTAAGTCAGCCGATAGTAAGTATTTACCTCTGGAAGCATACACACTTCAAGTACATGCTTGTTTTTATAGACAGAGGCATATCTATGGTGGAGGAAGGGCAGCAGCTATCCTTGGCACCAGGGGCGGCCCATGCTATTGGACTGCCGGACTGCAGCCCCCTCAACTTCAAACTAACAAAAGAAAAAAAATAAAAAGAAAAAAATAAGCAAAAAAAATTTTTAAATTTCGCAGACTTCGCGCATGCGCACTAGTCCAGGCTGCTGCTGAGACAGTCTGGAGCATGGAGCATGCGCAGATTGTCTCAGCAGCAGTCCTGATTGAGACACGTGAACAGGAGCACTCCCACAAGTCTATGCAGTTTTAAACTGCATAGACTGCCTGGGAACTCGCTGGGGAAAAGCGTCGGGGTCGGACTGCAAGGTCGGCAGTCAGGAGAAGGATCTCGGGTCTAGATTGGCTTGCTGCAGGATAAGATCTCGCAACGGATTTGCACGGATTTTTCAGCTGCACTCGTCGGGGGGTTTGTGGATTTAATGGTGGTTTTCCGGACAGGGCCTGGATTTAATGGTGGTTTTGTGGACAGGGATGTACTACAGGACCAGGTAAGTGTACAGGGACTGTGTGTGTGTACTACAGGACCAGGTAAGTGTACAGGGACTGAGTGTGTGTACTACAGGACCAGGTAAGTGTACAGGGACTGTGTGTGTGTACTACAGGACCAGGTAAGTGTACAGGGACTGTGTGTGTGTGTGTGTGTGTGTGTGTGTGTGTGTGTGTGTGTGTGTGTGTGTGTACAGGGCCAGGTAAGTGTGTGTACTACAGGACCAGGTAAGTGTACAGGGCCAGGTAAGTGTGTGTACTACAGGACCAGGTAAGTGTACAGGGACTGTGTGTGTGTGTGTGTGTGTGTGTGTGTGTGTGTGTGTGTGTGTGTGTGTGTGTGTGTGTGTGTGTGTGTGTGTGTGTGTGTCCAGGTAAGTGTACAGGGACTCTGTGTGTGTGTCCAGGTAAGTGTACAGGGACTCTGTGTGTGTGTCCAGGTAAGTGTACAGGGACTCTGTGTGTGTGTGTGTGTGTGTGTGTGTGTGTGTGTGTGTGTGTGTGTGTGTGTGTGTGTGTGTGTGTGTGTGTACTACAGGACCAGGTAGGTGAACAGGGACTGTGTGTGTGTGTGTACTACAGGACCAGGTAAGTGTACAGGGACTGTGTGTGTGTGTGTGTGTACTACAGGACCAGGTAAGTGTACAGGGACTGTGTGTGTGTGTGTGTGTGTGTGTGTGTGTGTGTGTGTGTGTGTGTGTGTGTACTACAGGACCAGGTAAGTGTACAGGGACTGTGTGTGTGTGTGTACTACAGGACCAGGTAAGTGTACAGGGACTGTGTGTGTGTGTGTGTCCAGGTAAGTGTACAGGGACTGTGTGTGTGTGTGTCCAGGGACTGTGTGTGTGTGTGTGTCCAGGTAAGTGTACAGGGACTGTGTGTGTGTGTGTGTGTGTGTGTGTGTGTGTGTGTGTGTGTGTGTGTGTGTGTGTGTGTACTACAGGACCAGGTAAGTGTACAGGGACTGTGTGTGTGTGTGTCCAGGTAAGTGTACAGGGACTGTGTGTGTACTACAGGACCAGGTAAGTGTACAGGGACTGTGTGTGTACTACAGGACCAGGTAAGTGTACAGGGACTGTGTGTGTACTACAGGACCAGGTAAGTGTACAGGGACTGTGTGTGTACTACAGGACCAGGTAAGTGTACAGGGAGTGTGTGTGTGTGTGTGTGTGTGTGTGTGTGTGTGTGTGTGTGTGTGTGTGTGTGTGTGTGTGTGTGTGTGTGTGTGTGTGTGTGTGTGAAAATGCCCCTGGTGCAATATACTGGTGGTTAGGCTCATGGTGGTGTGGTAGGGAATACCTCAGGCTTGAACCCTGTACCTTGTATGCAGGTGTTAAAGACCTGAATTCCCTACCCACCACCATTTGTAAAAAAATTGCAGATTTTTGCCTCATATTTGATCTGATCTGTTTCTCATAATATCTGTGGTTTACAAATGTTGCAATGCTTAATATTTGATGGTGCAGTGGTAGCATTGTTGCCTCACAGCTGCAGGTTCTCAGGTTTGCTTCTTGGCTGGGGTGCCTTCTTTGTGGGGTCTTTATCTTCTCCCTGTTTTTGTGTGGGTTTGCTTTTGTGTCCTCCCATGTTACAAAGACATGTCTGCATTATTTCTTCCTGGGCCTCTGCTGAATTTTTTTTTTTGTTCCAAGTCAGACTGTCCTGATTAACAAATGTTAAATAAAATTGACAGGCATTTGAATTTCAGACTTCAGGTTTCTGAATGTTTAAGTCCTTGCATATTAGATGGTGCAGTGGTAGTATTGTTGCCTCACAGCTATAGGTTTTCTGGTTTGATTCTTGGCTGGGGTGCCTTCTGTGTGGAGTCTGCATCTCCTCCCTGTATTTGTGTGGATTTGCTCTGGTGCCCTGTCATTTTACAAAGACGTGTCTGCAGTATTTCTCCCTGGGTCTCTGCTGAAAATTGTTTTTATTCTGTCAGCAGTAAAATTGACAGGCATTTGAATTTCAGACTTCATGTTCTTCAGAAAATACATAGTAACACAACCATAACACAACCTTTTATTCTAGCAATTTTCTAAGTTTATAAGATGAATATTTGAAATTTGTCCCTATTTTTGGGACTGTATTCCCCCATTATTGGCTTCGTTCAGGTTTTTTGTGCTAAGGTTGACAGCTATGGCAAGAGCTGAATTCACTGAATGTTTGAGGGCTGTATTCCCTCCTTACTGGGTTTGTCCAGGTGTTTTGTACTAAGAGGTTGACAGCTATGGTGAGAACTGAATTCACTAAATGATAGCCATTTAAGTTTCAGTCTTCCTCTTTTACAAAGCAGCTGATTTAGCATAGTGGTATGTTGCTCTGACTATTTTGCACAGGGAGCTTGGCAGTAAAATGTATGGTTCTAGCAACTTTCCAAGATTATACAAGCAATGTTTGTGTCCCTAGTTTTTGGGCTTTTGACCCCCCCCCCCAATACATTTTGGCTTTTTCCAGTTTTCTTGTGCTGCGAAGTTGAGTATTGAGTAGATTTTACAAGAAGCTGAGAGCTGCAGGGGAACAGAAGTTTAGTGTTGCTTAAGTGAAGTTGGTTTGCCTTGTTAATAGCACAACAGGTTGTGTACTTGCCTTTGATGCAGAAGACTGTGGGTTCTACTCCCACAAGGGGTGGATGCTGCCGTACTGAGAATGTTCTCCTTGGTGAAGATACTAACTATGAGTCTGTTATCAGTTTGCCATCCATTTCCTCTTGCAATATTACTAGCTTATCATTTATTTAATGTAATATAGGCAATTTATTCCTGAGGGGCAACAGACACTTTATTTTTTGATGAAACCATGAAATATAAAGGTGTTTGCTAGCAGCAACCTCTTCATTAGTTACAGATTTCTTTAATGTCGAATTATTTAGATGACTTTTACTTCTTCAGAGATAGTGCATATTTACTGATAATGGACTGTAGAATTGTGCATATTTACTGATAATGGACTGTAGAATTGTGCATATTTACTGATAATGGACTGTAGAATTGTGCATATTTACTGATAATGGACTGTAGAATTGTTCATATTTACTGATAATGGTGGACTGTATAATTGTGCATATTTACTGATAATGGTGGACTGTGGAAGTCTGAGTAGACTTTTATGATAAATGTTCTGAACTGGGCAGTTTTGTCATTATGGTTGCATGCATTTTGTTTCATTGCTTACTGGAAAAATGTTCAAAACAAATATAAAACACACTCTAACAACTGTAATATATTGTACAAGGAATATAATTTAGTACAATGAGGAAGGTGTATCAAAGAGCACATGTATGTTTCATATGCAAGGGGCCTATGATTTGAAAACAGCACACAATTAATCTTTATCTGCCACTGGCAAAATGTATTTTCTTTGAATGTGGGTTTCAATGCTGTTTCAATGAATGTGAGTTTCAAGGGCAGAGAAGTTTTAATGCTAAGTTTTCATTGTGAGACTGCATTGCTTTGTTTAGTAGATGACTTAGTGTTTGTGCTGTAAAATACGAAATAAAACTTTCAAATGAAGTCCAACTCATCATAGAAGTAAAGCAGTATGCACATTAGTGTTTATGGTAAATGGAGTGAAATAGCCAAGTAATGGTTCATTGGAATGGCTGCAGAGGCTCCATTCAACCATGATTTTGTCAGGGGGGAAGGGCAGCAAACTCAGACAGGCCCAGCTGAACTATACCTCCCAACTGTCCAGATTTTCAAAGAATGAGTAGATTTTTGCTTCTTATTTTTGGTTTGTTCTTCATAAAATTTATAGTTTTCTGGCAAATCATTTAGAAATTAAGTCACTAAATAATGATACACTGAGTTTCAGACTTCATAACCTTCAGAAAAATGCATGCTAAAGTAAGAACTGTTATTCTATCAACTGTCTCAATTTATACAAGAGCAATTTTTAGTACTGTTTATATGTTCCCCCAATATATTTGGCCTTGTTCAGATTTACTACATTAACAGGTTGAGAGGTACATGCAAATAAATTGCTTTATAGACTTAGGCATAGCCAACCTCTCAACTGTCCCCGATTTTGGCAAAAAATGTTGCTCTTCCCCCTAATAATCCCTCTGCAAAATAGCAATTTTGAAAGAAAACATGGAGGGTTTACAATTAAGAAATAACTGTAATAATCAAAGTTATAGATTACTTGAAATGCATGTAGATTATTTTATTTTGTCAGCTGTTCAAGTTAGCAGTACTAATAATAAAGTGTCCCTTCTTTGACAGGTTCCCAACTGTATTGTGTGGCTATTTTATATTTTTGCATCACATTTGGTCCATTTTTCATAAAATTGTGTTTTTTGGCAAATTACTGACAAATCACTAAAGACTGAAGTTAAAAAATAATGACAGACATTTGAGTTTCAGATTTTATACCCTTCAGAAAAGTCATACTAATGCAAGACCTATTCTATTATCTTTCTAAGTTTATTAGAGCAATATTTAAAAATTGTCCTTATTTTTGGGCATTTGTCCCACTTCTGTGTATGGCTTTGTCCAGATTTCTTGCTCTGAGGTTGAGAGGTATGACAAATGTGTCAGGGCCATCACAGTCAGCCAGAGACATTTCAAATTGTGACATACTTGTTGCACCCCACTCCACCATATAGTGACTCTGGATGTGTCCAAGCAAGGCAAGGAGTGGTTATGCAGTGTAAATGTGCAGTGTGTCCCCCCCATCCAAGGTAGACACAAGTACTACAGTGGCTTTTCATCTGTCCTTGATTTTGGAGAAAGGTCTGGTTTCTGTCATATTTTTGTACTGTTGATTTATGCTTATTACTCAAAGTGCCTGTTGCTCTGTGTTTAAGTAGCAATGCTTTAATGACCATAAGGTAAGCTTGTCTGAGATCGTAAGATGCAAGTAAGCTTTAATAAGCATACTGTTAAAGAATTGCCAACATTGAAAGCCTTTCTGCTGTTGCCATGCAGAGAATACTTGACTAGATAATGTATAAGCCTTGGGTATTAAAGGACAGGATTCCATTATTTTAAAAAGCTCATTACACTTGTTGGAGACTTCCAGTCATCTCTACAGACTTTACCCGTAAACTAAACAGAATGCCAATCATGTGTGGTCCATAACCTGTACAGTAATCCTTTAAGCAATGTATCTTGAGCTTGTTTCTTGTTTGCTTTTTATATTTTACTTACATGTTTTCCCATGACACAAGTAGATAGTTGTCAGGCAGCAGGTCTTTTTGGATAAGAAACATTTTTACAAGTGGGGCATCACAGAGATTTCTACTTTCAGCATGTTACTTGGTACTTTAATAAAGCTGAATATAAATTATAATTAGAACTGCAGTGCAAGGAGAAGTGGTTTGAGTTGAGTGCTTCTGGTTTTTCTTGTACTTGATTTTGACTGGCATTCCAGTAATGTATTTAAAAAGTAATTTATTTTTTCATGCCTCACAACCTTTTGTTTCCATCTAGATATTAAGTAAGCTGTCATGCAGCCAATGCATTGACATATTTTTATTCTTCTACACTTATTTTTGTCTTGATTGGACTCTCATAATGATGGTTTGCCACCCAGGGCAGTGTATTTAATTAAAGTTAATTTTTGTGGTTTTGAGCATAGCTCCTCCCCTTTCTAGTTGGTCACACCCCTTCCCCTTGACCCCACCCATTCAGCTGTCTCCTGCAGCCCCCCTTTGATATGAAGTCACCAGCCGCCACTGCTTGGCACAAAGTGTCAAGGGTGTGATTGGAAGATCCCAATCAGTCTTTGATGCATTACTTTGCATTTACGATTAAAACTGAAGCACTGTAATGCCCCAAGCCATCAGAAATGCTAGTATTGCATTTGCAATAAGAACCAAAGTGAAGTAATGTCTCCAATGTGGCATAAACTGTATCAGCTGCTTGTTACAAATACACATTTTTTTTGCTCCATAAGTCTGAGGAGATGTTTTTGTTTTTTTCTTGCTCCTCAACATAAAGTTGAGCGGGAGTTCCAGACTTGGGGCGGCTACACTGAGTGGAAGAACAGATAGCTACATTTCTAATTACAGGCTTGTCTTCTTTTGGCTTTTCCCATGCAGAGGTTGTCACAGTGGATCACCGATCTGCTTATGATTGGCAGTAGATTTTTTACGGTGTTGAGTTGCCAGCCTGGTGCACACAAACTCACGCACCTACCCTGCATGTCTTTTTTAAAGTTTAGTTGGTTGCAGGGAGGATATGCAGACTCCACACAGAAGGCGCTCCAGTCAAGAATCAGTATGCAGTCAAATATACAATTTCTCTTGGTTATCTTATTAGTTCATGTTGGTTCGTTAATCATTTTTTTTTTTTAGCCCAAAAAGGCTTCTGGATGTGAAGCTAGGGTTGGGGTGGTTTCCTGAATTGAAAGTTTGCTGTGGTCAGTATTAACATCACTTAATATGATATAGTTATATTTTATTGTTGTGGTTATCTATGAGGGGATATCTGTAACTGTGTTAATGTTAATTGATGAAGAGTTGGTTGTCATATAAATAGCTGCAATATGTAACTTGAGATGTGTGTTTATATTAATTGAAGCTATTAATAACTCAATGTTACTAAATGGAAATGTACATGTATTAAAGGATGTTACTTTGATTTTATCTTAGCAAAGGGTTATAATTTCACAGGATCTTGTTGTCTTTACTATGCATCTTGAGAAGATTGCAGCCTGGAGGTAAGTTTTAACTATCGGTTATTGTGGGTTTGATCCAAGTTTCTCTGATAGTTCAGATGTCCAGTTTGGAGTATTCTACCCAAGTATGAAGCTGCTCTGTTTCATTATAAATACTTTCTGGTATCTAGGTGATGTATTTTTATATCCTCTTGCTGAATTGTAGTTGGTGAGGCCAGGACTTGGATATATATCTCCACATGACAAGTGGTCAATGCATTTATTTTGTATAATGAATACAAGTATTTTACTTTTATTTATTAATTTATTATTTATTAACACTTGTTTACCGGGAAAGTCCAACTTGGAATGATGCCAATTTACAGTGTAGGCACAGGGAGAGACGCTCTGGACGCATATCTTTGTAACATGGCAGTGGACTGGAGTACCCAGAGAAAACCTACACGAATTCAGGGAGGACATGCATACTCTGCACAGAAGGCAATCCAGCCGAGAATCAAACCGGATAACCTCTTTCTGTGAGATGACAATGCTACTGCTGTACCACTGCACCATCTATTCAGTTTATGGCAAGAAGATAGTCTTCCTTGTATGTTCTTTTGGGTTCAGGTCAGCTTTATAGAATGTAATATTTGACAGACTTTGTCTTGAGCTTGGGGATGGATAGTATACATGTGTTGTGAGTGGATAAATAAAAGTAGGCTTATTGTCTTGAGTGTATGTGTTTGAATGACTGGTAAAGTGGAACTTGATTGATGATAAGAGCTAGGGCAAAAAGAAATGAAAGCACTACTTGGAAGAGAATCATAATCTGTCTTTTTAATATATTGTTTGTCTCGGATGTTGGAGAGAGGAAAGGGGGAGTGGGATGTCATGGAGCTGAAGGAAAATATGTATGTTTATATTCATATATGCCTGTGTGTATTTGTGTATCTGCAAGCATTTGCACAATACATGTATTGCAAAGATATAAATACACAGATATTTCACACACACACACACACACACACACACACACACACACACACACACACACATCCACACACACACAAAAGCATACACACATGATTTGTGATAATAAAATATCATGTATTGTAGCCTTAGAGTATTAGTGGAAACATGAAAATAACTGCTTACTTTTCAAACAATAGAAGATATTTCATGTATCACATAAACTGAAATGTTATATATTCCATTTCCCCATTTTATCATTTGAAATTCTTTCCCATCCATTTCAGTGAGATGCATTGATTATCTTATTTACATAGAATACCTCATGAATAGGTTTTTACATAGTTTGACATAAACTTTTTATGAGCAGTGTGAGTGTTTTTTATATGTTTTTATAGTATCATTTATTGATGCTTGTCTAGTAAAGGTGATACTGAAATATACTATTTCTATACTTTAGACATGTTAAGTGCGTTGAATCATAGTAATTAGTTTAAAATAAATTTCATTGCTCTGACACAGTCTAGTAAGGATTATGTTAAAATACATCTGCTGCATAATTTAGACGTGCTAAGTTTATTTTTTCTAAATCAAAGTTATTAAGTTAAAATAGATTTCATAAAAGGGACACAGTCTAGTAAAGGGTTGTATTGAAATATGCCATTATATAGTTGAGGTGTGCCAAGTGTTTTTTTTCTGAAACATAGTTATTACTTTAAAATATTTTGTATGACATTCAAAGTAGATTATATTCATGTGTATCTATACACAAAAAAAGAAAGAAGCAAAGTTGGCTGTCCCACATTGTATGCAAAAACATAATTTAATAGTAATTTGTTTGTGAGTGGAGAAAATCAGTCCAGTTTTGCTTGTAACATAATGCTGGGTTATGGACCTCAGGGTCCTGGAGCTGAAAACTCTAGATACTGTATATTTGACATGATAATGGCACATAATTTCAAACTGAGCTGGAAGAGGAAGCAGCAGGGCCTTCTCTATACATGTCATGTGGGTATAAAACTGAAGTTCCATTAACCCCCTTGTTAATATAGTCCTATCAATACTCTTCTCAGATTGTCTAGGCACTGCATTTATATGTTCTTATTTCATTTTAACTTTTTCATTTTTGTTTTGCTATATTTCACTCTCATGATGTTCATTTACGTGAGAAACTATTTATATATAGTATAGACTGAATTCAGAAACAGGCCAGGCTGCTAGCATAAGGCTGTCACAAATCTGGCCTTTTAGTATTATCAAGGAAATCAGCGATTTAGAGATAATTAGCCACAATGAGAACAACTTAATATCTACTGATATGCATGTCTCTTGAGTTACTCTGTGAATATCTCAAGACACTAACAGGCCTTTTCTGTCACCCTTGTGGTATTCATTGCTTGTGGACAATGTCTTGCGTTAACATATCCATGCACACACACACACCTGACACCATTCATACTTCTGTATAAAATCACTCATGCACACATCCACTCTGCGTCTCATCATTATATGCCTGCTAAACTCCCCAGCACTTTCCTACTAATGCAAACTCACTCATTTGAAATAATGCGTAAACGTGAGCTCTTGACAGACTTAATTATTGCAGCTGGTCAGAAAGGATTTACACATTCCTCAGCTGTGTAAATCATTTACTTCAGGTATTTCTGGAGAGAGACAAGGCTAATTAGTATATGACACTATTCCAGAATACCTCATTTGCATTTAAGGTAGGTCAGAGAAACAGCCCTTCACCGTGTTACATTTCTTTGAAGTAAAGCACTGTGGAAGGCCTCTCTCTGAAAAAGACAGAGCTATTTCCAATGGTAAAAAGGGCTTATCAATGTTAGTACTAGTACCCGAATTCCAACCTATGATGCATATTTTATGTGTTATGAATTTAAAACAGTTTTTTTTCCCTTTAAATGTGAATGAAGCAGAATTACTGTGATTGCCTATGGTGTTTGAGTGGCTAGTTATGCACAAAAGATGGTGATGAATTTTGATGATTTGTGTAGAAGATAATCCATATACCCCACAGTTCATAACCGATGTTTAGCTAATTGTGGAATCCAGATAAAGGATGTGATAAAAGAAGATGTCTGTATACTATGCAGATTTATTTTGTCTATTACTACTGTTGTAGCAGCTTTAAACTTTAAAAGCTTATCTACGTATTTTGTGTGTCATTAATAATTTATCTATACTCAAGGACTACAACCAATGTTAATAAAACTATTTTGTACACAGCTTAATGAATGCTACTCATTAAAAGCTAACATAAATGTTTCGTAGCACACACAAAATGCATAAGTAGAAACACTTAGAATGTTTGGTCGAACTTAAAACAGTCCTTCTAAATCTAAATATATGCTTAGGTTTGAAGTAAAAATTTAAAAAGTTAAATATGGACCATATTTTCCATTTCCTCTAAAATAAAAAGGTAACACTATATGCACTATGTACACAAAATATAGGAGCACCTCCCAAAAGACAATACTGCATAAATCTATGCAGCAGAAATAAAATTCTTGCTTTCTGAAAAAAAAAAAAAAAGAAAAAAGAATGTGTGTGGTCGCCATGTGCAGGAGGAGTGAAACGTCTGTAAGGAAGTGCAAAGGAAAGTCTATATATCTATCATGGGCAGCTAACTATTTCACAAACTTTGATGCAACACTGAGTAAACACTAAGCAAGCAATAATGCCAGATGAGGTATATGTCAATGTGCAATTAACACCCTCCCAGGGCTGTTATGAGAGTATAATTGTGCTCAGAGAATGGGTTCTCAGTAATATTGCTGTGTTTTACTATATTATTTATTTTTACTATATTATTTTTTTATATATATTTTTGATGTAAAATATTCCTCCTCCTAATATTTCAAAGTTGCAATATAAGTTGTAATATATGTAAATGGTGTATGAGGAAACAATTTACATCCCAAATATAACACTTTAGAAAGGTATTTACTTTATTTTTGGGTTCCTTCAATTTACATCCAAAATATAAAACTTTAGAAAGGTATTTACTTTATTTTTGGGTTCCTTACTCCAAAAATGTTTGGTTTGCTTGCAGTTATTGGAGACTGAAGTCACTAAATAATGATATACATTTGAGTTTCAGACATATTTTCTTCAGAAAATTCATGCTAAGAGAAATCCTTTACTTAAGCAAGTTTGTAATTTTATAAGAGCAATAATTAAAACCTGTTTCCATTCTTGAGCCTTTGTTCCCTCTTTATTTAAGGCTTTATCCCAATTTCTTCAGTTTTGAGGTCCATAGGTATGTAAAAGCTATTTACTGTTGCTGCCACTCACTGTCTCAGATGCCAATCTCTGTTTCAGAAAATGTATGAGTAAAACATTGCCACCTTCTGGCAGAATCTCACTTCCATTTCACTTTTCTGTTTCACTCAGTACTCGCACTACAATGCCTAAAGAAGTTTCACTTCAAAAATGGTTAAACAATATTTGCCATATATGTGTATGTGTGTGTGTGTGTGTGTGTGTGTGTGTGTGTGTGTGTGTGTGTGTGTGTGTGTGTGTGTGTGTGTGTGTGTGTGTGTGTGTGTGTGTGTGTGTGTGTATCTACACATAGGTATAGATATATATAGATATGTATGTATGCATATTTTATGAAATAAAACGTCAAGTGCAAAGTTTATCTTACTGTTTCTTTTTATTGTGCATAGGTGTCATCACATAGAGTAGGCATTTTGATTGTAAAATATGTAATTTTTACTTCATTTGCATCACTGAGGCTATGTTTATTTTGTTTAAAAAAAAATGTTTACTTCATTCTGTGCTGAGCTTCTGTCCAATTACTTCATGATTCTGTGTCATCTGGTGGTACTTTATGTTGGAACTCAGTACCTCATTGAGTTGAATGTACTTTCTCCGTGCCATAAATTTATATTAAAATTCTATAACATTGTATGCCACTGAATTTAGTTATGCATTCTGAGCATAACCAAAATTTACCAAAAACCTCACTGGGCAGCTAAGCCCAACTGATGTTTTCCAGCACAGCAACTCCAGCTGTATACCACACCTGGTATTACTGTCAGATCTGACATACAGGTAGAGCTGCATGGCGTAAATATTGTCTAGCACAGGAGTTCCACCTGTAGGTCATCATGTCTGTTAAAATTACATTCTTCTTGTCCAAGATGAGGGATGGGCTTCTGCGGCCACATGACCACCAGGGAATTCAATCTACTTTTGAAAATGGAACACTGGTAGCCATCTTCTTTTTGGTGTAGTTTGGGGATAGTACACACTATACCAAACCATGCACATGATTGATCCTAGGCTACCCTCCTCATTTTCAAAAGCCTGCAGCACAGCTCCTTCCACTTCTATATGGAACTATGTACTGCTGGTAGTCTGGATTACCACTGCAGTTAATAATCCCAAATTACAAGTGGAGTTTCTGCCTTTCTGATAAACTCATTCAGTTTTATGTTTTTTTTTTCATTCCTGCATTAATCCAGTTGATGTGTAACATACATTTACTATAGACTAGTGTAGTGATTTGCATGCTCCTAGTTTGTATCCCTAAGAATGATTATCCCATGCAACCAATCACATAAACAACCTTCATCTTCAAATGCCTAGGATTATGGCTTGATCAATCTCTATAACCTTCTATTTCCACATAGAAACAGTAAGAATAAAAATAAACTTCATCCTCTTCTGGGCCAAAAAAAAAAATCTCCTCTTTTTATTCCATCTAGCCAAAGCAGCCATAGACAAAGGAGTTCTCATTCTGAGCTTGAATATGGACTACCCATTTTCACATTTGCCTCCAAGATAAGCACTGTCACACTCCAGACAGTCTCTAACATCTGTTAGTTCATTACACACTCACCACTCAATGGGCCTCACTGTATCACCATAGGAAAGCCAAATGGCTACCCATAAAGCAAAGATCTAACATAGTGTTAGGATCCCAGCTGTACACACTACTCTGCCTCCTGACATTTCTCTCCTTGCAATGAAACTTCGTGAAAACCTCCTCATACAACCTGAGACAGTACTTATAAGCCACACCCACTCTCATTACCCCTAGAACCAAACTCCACAGCACTGAACATGCATTCTCAGGGCAGGCATCTACTCTTTGAAAAGCTTTCCTTATTTTTTCCTTAAGGAAATCAATATTTTCTGAAATTCAGAATGCAACTCAAAAAAGCACATCCTCATCCAAATCACATGCTCCGGCTACAACGCAAGGCATATCACGCATCACACCTATCCCCTATTTCCTTTCCACGTCGCTTTTCCTAAATTGATGAATGTTGACCAACTTTAAAATGTAATGTATATACTGTACTACTCTCTGCCTGTTTTACTAGAATATACATATACAGTTTTTGTATTTAACTGGTCTGAACTACTCTGCTATTACTTACATTTATGTTTTTTTTTTTTTGAGATGTTTTGCATTTCATCTAGGCTGAGGCAGAAATTGGTCAATATTGATCAGAGCACTATCCTGAAAAAGAAATATGAATATGTCAGTAAGTAACTAACTAAATAAACAAATAAATATTTAGTACACTGTGTTACACCTGTAATACTACAATGTATGACAAGCATTCTACATTTTACTAGGAATTTTATCCAATTCCACTATTACTTTTTATTTCAATTTAAACACATTTAGTCATCGAATTATTACCTGATTGTATAACTGAGTGAATGATTGTGCTGCAGTCTTTGTCACTTTACATGCTGTTTCCCCCACTGCATTATCAAAATGCAGAACCACATGACTTAGAAATAGGAAGTTCTTGGCAGTTTGTCAGCAGCGAAGAAACACAGACACACATTCCTCTAACTTATTATAGTTGCATAAAAGACACTAAAGTTGAAACTAAATATTTAGACTCAAGAGAACCCACTTTGCATGAAGAGAGCATAATTATCAGAAAAAGAAATCATAAGAAAAACATTTTACACGTGATCCTAGCCATAGCTAGCCAATTAAAAACAACTTTATTTTCAAAATGGAAGACAAGACTGAATGAACAGATAAAAAAACATAACAAAAAAACTTATAAATACTGCACCATAGCCCACACTAAACATCTAAAATACAGCAAAAAAAGAACTGCATTACAATTAAATAAATAATCCATGCACGCATATAAAAATACATGAACACAAAAAACTCCACTCCCTAGAAGCTTTCTTCACCTTAGAGAATGCTGACATACGTGCGATAACTGACATATGGTTTAAAGCTGCAGAGAGCACACTGACAGTGCAAGGTTATAATGCCTTCCACACATTTTGACCAGCTGCTGCACAGACTGTAACTAAAGGTGGGGGTATCTTGATTTACATAAAAAATAAATATAGCTCAAGGCTGGTTAAACAGGACAATGCACTTGAGCTTCTCCACATTCAAATCACCGTAGGCAAAATCTTGCTAGCTATAGGTCTCCCTCTGTGACCCAGGAAACCCATACCAGGTATTTTAACTCATTGGAAACACTCACCATCCAATCCCATACCATATTCATGGGAGATTTTAATTACCGTACTGTTAACTGGGAATCATATACAGCACCAATTGTATAGGCACAGAGATTTCTGGATTTTATGCCAATAATAAACCAACAAGGGATGCAATCATGGCTGCACCCACACACACACACACACACACACACACACACACACACACACACACACACACACACACACACACACACACAGTGTAATGCATATTCTGGTAAGGTCAGACCACAAAGTGATCTCCTTTGAAGTAAAAATAAAGCCTGGAACCCCAGCTAACCCTGGAATATTGGAATTACTTAAGGATAACTTCCTACAATTAAGTGATAACCTGGCAAAATATCAAGCTCCCATACACCCTGAGAACACTGCTGCCTACACAAAACTGTTCACAGAAACCTTATACAAGTATGTTAATAGTTGCAGAGAGGCAGCTGTATCCACCAGGAAGATGTGCAGAACTAACTCAAAAATAAGTCACGCTGATCGTATCACAACAGCAGTAGGCTGTATAACAGAAGGAAGAAAATCATGGCAAAAAATAGGAAGTGCAGCACCCGGCATGATGAAAGCACTTTCATCAAACTAAACAAAAAAATTCACAGGACAAAGTTTACCAAAGCCATATTTGAGGTAAGTTTGGCCTCTCAGGCAAAGGACAGCCAGCAGGGATTCTTTAGCTATGTCTATAATCTGAAAGGCAATACACAATTATGTGCAGAACTCATTGTGAATAGAGCCATCTATATTGAGCCAGAAGATATAGCAGACCTAATGATCGACAAATTCAGCTCCAACTTATCCCTCTCAACCTTACCTCAGTAAATACCATGAAATATAATTCCCCCTGCTATCACTAGGTAACAGGTCCTTAATGCACTCTGTAAGGCCAAGAATACTGCATCAATGGGCCCAAACAATATCACAGGATGCCTTCTATATAGCATGAAATATGGTTTATCAGGCCTTCTTGAATTTTCATGTAACTGTAGCTTCCAAACAGGCTTTGTGACTCACAAATAGAGAGCAGCAACAGTCATCACTCTGCGCAAATGTGGCCATCTACAGACCCTGGAAACTACTGACCCATAAGTCTCACTAGTCTGATATGCAAAACCACAGAAATAATTATCAGGGAAATGATTAATAATGACATAGGAAACAGACAATGGACCCAACCAATTAGGTTTCAACATGGGTAGGTCACGCCTACTCAACCTAGTTCTTTGAAAAGGTAACCAAAGCAATGGATGAGGGCAAAATGGTTTATACTGCCTACTTTGACCTGGCCAAGGCATTTGGCACAATACACCACGTATGCATTGTTGAGAAAATGAAGAGATTAGGTACAAACCCTTATGTCATCTGTGGACAGCTAGCTGGCTCACAGACAGGAACGAGGAAGATGGAACGTGGGAGTCCAGCTCTACAGAGAGGCCAGTCTCAAAAGGAGTCCCTCAGGGATTGGTCCTGGGGCCGCTCCTGTTTGCCATTTAATTCGCTGAAGTCAAGTTCAATGTCAATGGCCTTTGGCTGACTAAATTTGCAGATGATTGCAAATCGGGAGCTGTCATTGACTCACCCAATGACAAAAATGTTCTCCAGGAAGGGCTGACACAAACAACTGGTACTATTGCCATGGACTAAAACTAAATGCAAAGAAATGCATAATAGTATCCTTCAGGAAGTCATACACCCCTAGTAACTATGATATTGACAATCAATCCCTACAAGTTGACCCACTACTCAGGGAGGTGGGGGCACACACAGACAGTAATCTAGCCTTTGACCATCATGTGTCTACAGTAGTGAGGAAATCATTCTATGTTGTGCAATGTATAAACAAGGGTATGTCATCTAGGTCCAACAAATTCATTGTTCCACTGTATTTGGCATTCATCAGACCAATCACTGAGTACAATGCCCCCTTTGGTATGTACCTAACTTGGCACATCAAACAGCTGGAACATCCACAGAGGTTCCTCACTAAAAGAATACAGGGTGTAAGTAGCATGTCCTTTGCAGACCAACTCAAGGCCCTCTCCCTTCATTTTGTCTCCTACAGGTTGTTGCACGGAGATCTATGCCTGGCATTCAAGGCATTGTCAGTCCCCACTCTGATTGACCTCCTGCATATTTGCAAAACAAACAGCACCACAATTACCTGTTCTAAAGACTTAAACCTTGCCTGTGATATAAGTAGGCCATGCTGGAGAGACAGGTGTGTATTCCATTGTCTATCCCTTTTTATAGAACAGACTCCACATCTATGTGAAGCAAAGTTCCTCTCTCACCCAATTTGTTGGATAACTGAATGGGAAACAAGAAATTCATCCCTGGTTTGGCACCTGAGTCTGTAATGCACACAGGCAGCCTGTAAACTTTCATCTCCCAGGCCCCTGCTTGTAAAGGTTTCACCTCCCAAGCCCCTGCTTTCACTTATCAAAAGAACCAGAATTTGTCAGAGATTTGGGATGCATGACGAGGCTAAAAAAGGTTGTTGTGTTCATTAGCCTACTAAACACCTATGAACCTATCATCAAGAAAGACAACTATTTCCTCACTAATGGATTAAAATGCAGGCCAGAAGATTTACCTTTAATAAAAAGTTACATAAACTACTTAAGGCTCTCTTTTTAGAAACTTCAATAATTAATATCACCCATTGGATTTCAAGGCAAAAACTAGCACAGAAAGACACATACAAATGGATAAATGGAATACGTATGAGTCAAGCTTTTCTAATACTTTTGTACTCGTGGATTATGGAATTCATTCTGTGATTTTTATGCTCTGATATTTATCACAAAATGTGTTTCCTATAAATATATAGCAAGGTATTTCTTATACCAAGCACTTATGTCCACACATATAAACAAATTGCAGCAATAAGAAGTCCTGTAAAATGATAAAAGGTACTGTACCACATATTGCTATTAGCTTGATACATGAATCATAAAAAAAAATAATTTTACTATATTTCTTATTAATGGAGCTTGATTCATTACTATGTAGAATATTTTACTGGTTGTTTGCTTAGATTACATATGGCTGTCAGATGCATTAACAACTGTTTGTTTATTAATGTAGAGTTTGAAACACAGAATAAAGCTGTTAGCAATTAATTGCTCAGACTCTAACTTAAATTTCTGGGGGCCACCAACATGACTTTCTATGTCCCACAGGATTTATGAAGATTCTGTCTTTATAATGTGGAAATATTTGATTTTTAAAACAAATCCACCATTAGACAAATTACATACTAGGGCATGAATACAGCATGTCTGTAATCACTTTACTTGATGGCACTTGCACAAACCTGCAGATCTCATGATGTATGCTTCTGTTTCCCTGCAGCAGTTCTTATGTAAGCAGTGGTTGGCTGCTTGATTTATCCTGATTTATATAATACACAACAGAGTATTCAAATGCAAGTAAGAACAGATGTGAGAGTCAGTTGTAACTCCTTATTTAAAAGTTCATCACCATGGCTACTATGAACCCTACATGTCCTTTCCCATTGTTTGCTGTAAATCTCATGTTTACTTCTATGATCACACCATATAGATGTCCGTGTGACGCATTTACGATAGCTTCAAAGAATGTCTCATGAAGCTGTATAATGCAGTTTTATGGCATGCAGCTGGGCCTATATATGCAGCCACTCAGCAATATAAAGATCAGACTGGACTACTTGTTATGCAGCTCAGAATACATTAGTGTATGATTATGTTAAACACTTCCAAAGCAAGAGAAATAAGCAGAGACCACACATGGCAGTGTACCTGCTGAATTTGTGAATTTTGGGAAGTGCAATGTCAACTGAACACAAAGTTAGCCATTTGTGCATCACACCAATGCTAAAGTTTTATGCGTAATTACTGTTTTATATAAAGTACAGGCTCTCATCAACTTGGTCTATGAACTGTAGCATAGCTTATCACTTGGCTTTTCTATCCCAATTAAAGTCTGTGATTACTAAATTATTATTATTACTTTGCATAAAAAGACAAGCAGATTGCAGGTAATAATGTGTTCAATGGAAAAGTGCAATACTTTTACTTCTTTATATCGCAGAATCTTATAAACCTGAGAAATTACAATTTAAAGTAAGAAAAGTTTACCTTGCTCTTCTGTTGTGGAGTCTGTATGTGACAAAGTACTTTCTTTTTGCAGTTCTATACTAGTCCTTGGTCTTTGTCTTTTTCTAGGAGATAAGATATCATCTGCTGTCAGTTCTGAAATCTGTGTTACAGTAACTTTTTCACAGTCAATTGTTAAGGTAACCATGGCATCATCATTGGTGGATCTCCCTGAGGTGTCTTCTGTACGGCCATCTTGACTCTCTTGTGTTTTTGAAGTTGAATGAGGCACTGTTGATGTCAATTGGTTTCCATTGGTCTGAGAGTAGACGTTGCTGACTTTTGCTTTCTGACTTTCCCCGTGCTGACTGTAGACTTTGTACCTGATCATGAGGATAATGATGAAGACAAGAACAGATGCAACGATAATCCCACCAATGATAATTATCATTGTACCGCCTAGGAAATGGGTGTGGATAGACTGACACTGACTATATTCCTGCTCTGTTGTGAACTGCACACAACCAATGCTCCTAGTAGCAGTTAGGGTGGTGATTCCATCATCATAGACTGCGAGGACACAAAGGTCATACTCTCTTCCTGATACAAGGTCTTTGACAAGAAAGGCTTTACTGCCAGATGGAACCATCCTAGACAGAAAACATGGCAGGAAAAGGAGATAAGGATTACAACAATATGGTAATATGGTGAATAAATAGTATATGAGTACATTAGAGAAAGGAAAGCAATGAACTTTAAAATGAGGAATACTAGAAACAGAAATTTAAACCATATTTGATACTATGATCTGCTAGCAGTTTTTGTTTTTATATTCATACATAAAATAATTCTGAAACAGCAACAGAGATGCATAATATCATGATTCATTTGACTGTTATATCACATATGTACCGCACATCACATATCATATAAATATATTTCCTACTAATATTATACTGAATCTTGCTGGAATTATAATGAAGGGAACACAAAATATCTAGTGTAAGAAATATGATGGATCTGTAACATTATTAGACGTATCTCTTGTGTGCTTCATTTAACTATAACATAAAAGTCTGTAGTATTAAATGTTTATTGAAAACCGCATTTGCAATGGAGCTAGCATTAAATGAATTTGACCTTTCTGTTTTTGCTGGGACATCGATCAATATATTGATGCTATTATATATTTTCTATTTAAACATGTACATTGCTACGATAAACAGCAAGGAAATTGCTCTTCAGTCATGTATTTCTTTAACTCTTTACTAAGAATGAGGCAGCAGAATATGAAATATGGTGAATTAACTCTGAAGATACATAAAATATTTTCCTTGCAATGTATTTTATTTATTTTACTGATATTTGATTGCATGGAAACTCCCACTGGGGAGGAGCCCATTTTCTGCAGAGACAAAAAAGGTCCAAAGTAGTACAAAACAAATAGTTTAAATAATTATACTGAATTGCACATAATATAAAAACACTGGTTAAGAATATATACAAGTTATATGACAATGATTTAATAGTTACAGAAATGTTTGCCAGTTTATACAGAAATTAAAGGTAAGTTAGTATAATACAAACAGGAATTGTAGCATGACGTGAGATAAAAACAGTTATGGGGTATATTTAGAGAGAAAGCCAGAGGAGGAAACTGATAGAAGTAAGGGAGTGAGTGAAGAAGGGACAGTAAGGAGATGTAAGGTATAAACAAGTATTTGTTCACATTTTGGGAAATGGTTTACACTAGTAGAAAACAATGTAAAACAAAAGGCACATCTTCAGAAATGCATGCAGCCTAATAGCTACATCTTAATTTCAGCTTACATTTTGTTCCTATGACAATGAAAAATTCTGATATTTTTAAGGTCTTACATCTGGATATGTACTTGTATTCATTTTATGAAATTGTAATCAATACAATTTTATACTCAAGTGCCATAAGACACTGACTATTAGTTTTTACGTTGAAGTTGTAGAAATGTCTGGGAATAAGTACTCACAGGACACGAGGAAAAGCCATGTACAAGAAATGGGCATTAAAACATATTTTCAATGTTGTCTGGATATTCTAATTCAGAACTATGTTAGGGACAAGTCTGTGCTCAGAACACGTGGACGCTACCCCTTGTGTGCTGTTTAATCTCCACTTTCAAGAAGAAAACCAGCATGACACTTATCTTCAGGTCTCACCCTAGAAGAACCACAGCTTTCTGATATAGCACTATAAAGAAAGTATTCTCTGGTGTCTGAGTAAATTTTCTTGTTGTTGGCCCATTTATTTGCCCACGGCTATGATGTTAATTATCACCACTGCATAGATTTAGAAGAGTTTGCTTTTGTTAGCTACAAACCTTTTTGCACCTCCTTAAACATTTCACTAAAAAAAGTTTCATGTCCCTATTATGCAATGGCACAACCTCTTCTCGGACATTACCACCATGACCACACACAAACAAATACCTTGTTGTGAATAATTACCTATCAAGTTTCTTCACATACATTGGCAAGGATTATTATTCCCATCTTATCTCTTCAAATGTTCTTTTCTGTATTATTTACTTCAAAGAAGAACTT